>NW_027466886.1:0-42500 GCF_046128005.1 Genypterus blacodes | reverse complement strand
GCCGGGGTTGATGGGAAGAGCCGGGATCAAAGTGTAAATCTGTTCCATCCCTTTAGGCAGCAGGAGGTGACGGCTGGTGTCATACCTGCTCGCCTGGAGGGGAGCCTCCTCCACACACATGTGTTGCTCAGGGACGCGCTTCCAGTCTTCAGCCACCACCGCCATCTTCTCAGCATCCAGCAGGCCGAAGCCATACAGGTGGCTCACTGACACACACACACACACACACACAGCACAAACCGTAAATAAATTAACGAGGTAAGGAAAGTTTCTGTAGCTTATAAAAGACTTTCAAACACTCCTGGGACTTTGTAGGCGTTTATCACTGTTCTGCTCACAATATCTCATTACTTCCTCCGTGTTTTGCTCTTTTATAGTTTTCCTGGAAAAAAATAAGGCGCTGGGGGAACATTTACAAAAGGATGCTATATCAAGATTCTTATCCAAACTCATCTTGCTCCTTGTAAAATTGGCAGCAGAATACTAATCTGATAGAATTGCTTGTAAATGGCCCAAACCCAGCGGGAGTACCTTTGTATCCGGCCCCGTTCAGGCGCCAGTCCGGGGCATCGAGATGACGAGCCTGCGACGTTTGAACAATGATGTGTTGCACGTCTCTCCAAGTTAGCGAGGGGCTGACGAAAGGTCAAACAGAACGCAAAATGAATCAAACTCATTCACTTTAAAACTCAAATCCATCAGGTTGTAGCCACACTGTTACTGTCTATCCTTAGGAAATGTATCTAAGATTAATATGAAGTCTAGCCAGTAAGTTGACTTATCTCCACTATTCTCAGCAGACTTTACTTTCCCATAATTGTGTTTCATTATTGTTTCATTCTTTCAACCAAAACATCTCTGGTTCCATTTCACTTCATCTATTTTTCTGAGTGGTCTCTCACAAAATGGAAAATGTGCAAAACAACAAAACTGTCAAAAGTTTTCCTTTGAACATTCTCTATTGGCACCGTCAGGCCGCAGGCAAATTCAACCAAAGTAAACGTGTCTGTGTCAGAGGGGGGAAAGTCGGTTACTTGGCCTCCAAAGTGAGAGCGATGACACCTGCAGCCATGGCAGACGAGAGCGAGCTTCCGTAACGATCCACACTGCAGCCCTGATCTCCTGCCAAGGTGACCTGGCAACACAAGCGACGCAGACATGAGGAGCTTTACACTGCTGAACTGCAGTGTTGTCGCAATAACAATAATAATGATATCATCATCATCATCATCATCATCATCATCATCAACATTATCATATATCATCTTCAGCTTCATCTTCATCAACATCATCATCATCAACATCATCGTCATCATCTTCAACATCATCTTCATCTTCATCTTCATCACCATCTTCATCACCATCATCATCATCATCATCATAAATATCATCAACATCAACGTCATCATCATCGTCAAAAAGCTTTATCTTCGTGAACATCATAATCATCAACATCATCCTCATCTTCAACATCATCTTCATCTTAATCATCATCTTCATCACCATCATCATCATCAAAAATATCATCAACATCACCATCATCATCATCATCTTCATCAACATAAATATCATCTTCAGCTTTATCTTCATCATCTTCATCAACATCATCATCATTATCATCGTCATAGTCATAGTCATAATAATTTTCCTGCTCTGCTTCATCATCATCATCATCATCTTGGAACCGCTGGACTTTATTTCTGGGAAGTCTATTTCCATTTTTCATGGTGCTGGATTCCATAAGAAATATCTCTGTAATAAATTCATGTTTCCTCTTGAAATTGTGCTTAATCTGTGTATTCCAGCTTCACACTCACATGTTTAAACGGTGTGAATATATTATATTATCTGTATGAATACTGAGAGGCCACTTCTCAATCTGCTTATTATGTTCAGACATGGCCGTGAACCAATCTGCATATGTAACAGGTTTTTCAGAAGGACCAAATTAGAATGACACGGGTAACAAGCTGGCTCTAACATGTACAGAGGAGACCACTCACCCAGCCAACCACGCTTTCATTTAACTCATTAACAAAACAAAAAGCCAGATAATGGCGTTTGGAAGTAAAGCAGATGAGCACGTTTGAACGGAACGGAACGGAATGCAATCGCTGCTGCTCAACCTTTGCTTGTTAAGAACCAACAACATGCAGACGAGAGGGATGAGCTGTGTTCACGTGTAACTATCTCATCGTATAAAACAAAACTGTTGCATGTGTAAGTCTTGATTTGAGTGTGTAGCTGTAACAGCGGCGTGTACTGGAGGTCACGCTTGGTTTAGCGATGTGCACACACATTAGGACAGGCCATTACACTCCCAGTTGTGGCGTCTGCTCTGCTAGTTTAAGAATAGATTTAAAGTAATGTAATTAGTATTTACTGTAATGATCATACCAGTTTAATAGATGTCCACCCTTTGAGCGATTTAACATTTATTTCTAATATATATTCAGATGTGATGTGAATATTTTATCGTCAGAATGTCCCTTTATCAGCGAGCGTGACCAGAGGCAGAATTGTATTTCTGTAATCAAAGACGAATTACACAGCAACTCATTGAGACGGCTCTCTGATTGGCTGATGAAAAACAGTATTTTATGCATCAATTTTTAATGCGTTTAATAACATTGACGGCTCAACACTGAACGACGTCGCCTCTTGCTTTTACAGGCTGTAGCAGAAGTTGTGCGGCTGCCAGATAAACACACTCTCTCCTCCTCGCTCTCTTGTTTCCTAATGTGTGCACGTGGCTCGTTGTTCATCATTACTCTCATTCCTCAGCTGTGACTCTCTGGGGGCTCCGTATCCAAATGCCTTCTGACAAAAAACCCTTTAATGGCTGCTCCATGCTCCCGAAATATTCAATATCTCAGGGAAAAGCAAAGAGGTTAGGGTGCGTAAATTTCTCATTTCCATTTCTTTCTAATGTGTGTCTTGGTGACGGCTTTAAAACTTACGGGCCTATTAAGATATTAACTCTGGCTGAAGTCTATTTTTAGGGCCTGTTTGCTTCAATGGCAGGTGTCAAGAGGATCACGCTGTTCTAGTTCCAAACAGTAATATTCACTCGGAGGCCTTTACACACTTCTGTTTAGGCTGCATGTCTAATTCAGCGATGTGAGCTGGTCTGGAGACAGAAGTGTCTGCTCCACGTGCGCCTCCTGCTCCTGTTGATGTTCCTACTCACCATCTCGTCCGACTCTCCTCCAGCGTAAGCCGTGGCCAGCGTGGAGGAGCACTCCTCCAGGTCGTCTGGTCGGTTTCCGGCCCGGGTGCTGCTGCTGATGGAGATGGTGTAGATGCTGTTGGCGTAGCCGTCACAGGAGCAATGGTCGCCCCTGCGTCCTCCGTTCCCCGACGCCCAGACGAACACGGAGCCTCTGCCGTGCCTGCCCTGAGATTCATCATGGAAGCAGATGGGAGGGATTCAGTTATTAATGATATTTACACATTGATATGGAGATTAAAATAAGCCCTGGAAGTAAATATACAGCCTCAGGTGGGACGCAGACATAAACAAACACATTTTCCCTCAGAATCACATACTTCTACACACCAGCACACGCCGCTAACCGGCCCTTTGTGTTTCTCCTTCACATGCAACACGCAACATCTTCCACTCACTGTTTCAATGCTGCTGTGCAGGGCGAGACGAGTCAGAGGCCCCGGTCCCTCCAAAGTGGCCCCGTCGTCTTCAGGCCCCCAGCTGGCGAGGTAGATGTCAATGTGCTGCGGTCTGAAGCTCAGCGACTGGGCCTCCACCACATCCGTCACGTCGCCGTCCAGCATACGGATGCCTACACATGCAGGGGGGGAGCGGGGGAGGGGAGTCATGTTTGTATCCGCCATCCCTGCTGTATGTCACACACATCTGACCTCTGATAAACCCTTCAGCTGCAGCGCTCCGCACTGTCACGCGGACTCACCGCCGATCCGGGCGCCGAACGACACCCCGACTGTACACTGGGAGTTATTTGCAACTGCGGCAACCATTCCTGCACACTGAGTCCCGTGGCTTCCAAGAAAGGAGGAGAAGAACAGAACAGGAGGTTAGATGCATATGTATGAGGAGAAGACAGGCTATTTATGTTGCATCAAATCAGGGAGAAGACAGAATTCAGACTGCAGGCCGTTTGCATATTCATATATACATGTAATTAGAGGAAACAGGAAAGGAAAACTTTGCATTCATTACGGAGAAAGATGTTTGCGAAACAGGTGCAGAGTGAAATCCGGACATAAGACGTACTCACAAGGCGGAATTATGGGAATCATACGGAGAGGGAGCTTGGTCTTTTCCGCTGAAATCAAAACTAGCCAGAAGATCCTGAGACAGATGGCGGCGGGGTAAGTTATATAGCACATAAAGAAAAATGCTGGAGGAAAATGCGGTTATCTATTTCTGTTTCGATGGGCAAATCATAAAAGGCGCTATTCACCAGCAAGCGAGACAGTTAAATGGATCAGATGTTTAATGTCCACTCCAATACTCTAACCCGACCCTTACAAAACCTTTGGCCTAAAAGCTCTGCCTGCAATATCTGTCTCTGCTCTGCACTTTTACTCTAAGAGCTCTGCCAAAGTGCTTATGATTAATGTCCCCCTACCTAAGAACAGTGTCCCATCCCGGGGCACTTACATAATTTGCCTTAAGATCAGGATGCTCTCTCTCAATGCCATCATCGAGGACAGACACGACCACACCCTTCCCGGTGTAGCCTCTCCTCCACGCGCCCTCGATGTTCATGCCAGACTGGCAGCCTTTGGTCTCGTCGCCACAGCGCTGCGGAGCAAAAGAACTAGAACATCAATTTGGCCCCCTCCCCTGGGATTGAAGAAAAAACCTGCCTCTATTTTAAGGTTCCGTCTGTCTGTCTGTCTGGGTTTACGTCGACTAGTTTTGGATTTGAACTTTTCTGGAGGAGAGGAAGACTCACGATGTACCACAGACGGCTCCACATGGGGTCGTTGAAATGCAGCGCCAGGGTCGTGTCGGGCTGAACGCGGCCCTCAGGAGTGAATTTGGTCTTGATGTCGATGGAGTAGATGTGACTGGCTCTGGAGTTCCTCTTGGCTCTCCCCTGGACCACCTGCTGTTGGAGCCATTCCACCTTAAGGGGGACACACAGGGACACGTGGGTGCGTTTAGGGAACTGGTGGAGACGCCGATTAATAATCTAGGCGTCCAGGCATATCCCGTTACCGTACCTTTGTCTCCTTGGCGATGAGGGCCGTGAGGTCATTGTTGGACGCGCCGGAGCGTTTCGCCGTCCCGCCGTGACGGAACCTGTAGTGATCCTTCAACTCTCCGATCTGACAAAACAAATATCAAATCCTCTTTATTTATGAGTTTTTGTGGGAAAGGTGAAGTTGTGTGTCTCATCCTGCTGTGCCAGAGAAGCAAACAGCTGTTCAATTATTAAAATGCCGTGGGTATCTTTCATTAAGGCGGCTACCTTACACCTGTGATAGATTTTCAGACGAGAGCAACCTGAGCCACAAGATTCGTCACACTGCTGCTGCTGCTGCTCTGTGTGTGTGTGTGTGTGTGTGTCCATGTCTGTGCTGTGAATACACACACACACCCAACACTCTGCCCTTCCCTAACGCCATGATGTTAGCAGGACTACCAAGGTTACACATAAAAGGCGGAGCACTAACTTATACATGATTTATAGAAAAGTGTCACAGGTTGGCACTCGTTCGCCGAACGGCCATAATAAATTACGCTCCGACTTCATTCCCATATAGCTTTGTTATGGAATATGAAAGTTGCTCTTTAATTTCTGACCTCAGCATTAAAGTGCAGTAATTGTTTCAGCTCTTTTTTTGGACGGCAGAGAGCTGCAGCCGTCGCCTCTCGGTTTCATTACCGCACATATCCTGAGGCCGTGCAAGTGTTGAGCTTTATGGGCCCGGACTCCACAAATTGCTACCTCTTTATTTTATTTATAGGTTTCACTTATTCATTGATTTTTTTTTTTTTTTTACTTTTCTTATTTGGATCCATCTGCGGGTCTAATAACTAGCTGTGTCTGATTGATTTATACTTTTATTGCATATTTCGTGCACTTTGTGTAATTCCATTTCAACCGTGATTGAAGTGGCTGCAAACTATTAGATCTGGATTCTGCAAAGTCACCAAACATAGATAGTTAATCCCATACGCTGAGGATGTGTGAAATGAAATGAGCCGAGTGTGTGATGTTTGGCTCTGGAGCTAATATGCTGTCAGACTTGCATACAGCACAGATACAATAAAGCTGCATATTCATTCAATGATAGAGGAAATGTCATCAGACCACAAAGGAAGAAACTATTTCACTCTATGTGGTTAAACTTACTACTAAACTAAACTGAATGTTGCTTTATTGCTTCCACTTCTACTTATTACCATTTTGTCTTTTTGTCTGAATAATCGGCATAATTATTGACTAAGGTTGCCAATTATTTCTATAATATTTCAGCAGGGTTATTGTTGCCTTCAATTATAAATAAATAATAATGTTTTCCCCTGGAAGGAGCCAAACTGCACTCATTTGGTTTGGGTTTTTACCCAGACTGTCTCTGCCAGTGGCTGCTTGACTGAAAATGTAGGAGTGATAGAAAGACTTCACATTCTCTGCACGAATGCACCAGAGAAAAAATGATGTTTGCCCTATTTGGATTGTGTTTCTGTCCATTCTCTGGTCTGTGCGAGGCAGCTGGTGGGCAGTGTGTCACACAATTGCATTTCTTACAATTTTATCTTGAAATAAAAAGCCATTTGTGATTTCACTCCAGGTTGAGTTTGTGGTAATGTGTTGTCGCACTGACCTGCAATAAGAAAACGGGGTGGATACTACAGTTACAGAACAATTGGTGAGCGTTGACAGAATACATTTTGTATGCACATGTAGGCTCTATACTGTGCTCATCCAATATTCATGCCTGTCCGTCTGCAGTCTGTGGCCTAATTCAAAGCTTGAAACTTAAAGGCCCGTCCTCTGGGCTTCTCTGCAGGCCAAATATATATATATATATATATACATAGTCTGTGTGAAATTAGAAACTTCAACATCAACTGTGATCAATAGTTTGTCCTCCTTCTCACTTACCTGGCCCATATTTGTGAATCCATATTTCTCTGCTATCCAGTTCACGGCCTCACTGTCGCCCTTTATTCTCACGGCCCAGTCGTTAGTGAATATCGTCCCGCTACAGAGCTGGAAGAGGAGCGATCCCATGCAAAGCACCCTAAAACACACCATTACTGCTGAGGTGGAAGGCTTCCTCTCAATTAAATCCTACACAGGTGTTTCATGCAGATTTCCTGTTGTTTGATCTCCTGTGAAAAATATTTCTCATTGCTGGAATGTTTCGGCGTGCTGAAATGATTGAAGTCCAGCGGTCCAAAGATTACGTGGCTGATGAGCGAGTTTCATCAGATGCTGTGAAAAAAAAAAAGCCAAGGCCGCTTGCCGGCTGGAGCTGTCAAGACTCTGCTCTCCTTTACTGGGAATGAGCAACGATCAGGTTACTGCTTCAATATGGGACCCGGGGCTCAACTTTCCTTTATAGGATCCGGCCTGCCGGGTCGCAGCCCCAAACCTCCTTATTTATGGTGTCGCTCCATCTACATGTCAAGGGGACATTTTCACTTGTCACAGCGAGTGATCGTACCAGGTCACTGCTAAATGGCATGCAGCCCTCTGTAATGTCATTAGACACAAGTTAACAACTTATTGGCTTCCATTGAGCTAAGATCTGTTCCCTCTGACAATGTGATGAGGTCATAATAGCCGAAAGTAGCAGTTTGTTTAAGCCTTTAATTAGATAGATAGATAGATAGATATTGGTCCTTCTGTTTGTTTATTTGCATATTTGAATGTAAGTGGCCAAATGTAATATTTGATCCTTTTTGTCGATTACCAGAAAAAAACAATTCAAACTAATGGTTCAATTAAATAATGGAGTGTAACCAAAATGCTTTTATTATATTAACGGCCTTCTCCTTCAAGGCCGCTGTGCTGTGACAGTGCAGGTACTTAAGTGAGTTTGTGCGATAACCCCAGATTAACATTAAATATTGTTCCATAGCAGCAGCAGCAGCCACTGTGGCATGAATGGAGCAGAGTGCCCTCATTTTCACTCTGCTCTATTTTGCACCGTATACACGACACTCTGATTTTTAAATACAGTCATCACTGTCAGAGGCGAGTGTGTTTGTAGCCCGCAGCCATTGGGTGATGTGTTAGCACTATAGAACATTCCTCTGTACCCACTCAACCAAGACATTTTGTTAAGTATTTTGGGGAAAAAGAAGAAATCATACGTGCCTGCAGGCGATGGATATTATTTTGGCCAACTGCCTTCGCCTTGGCAGCACAGCAGTCTGTATCATGAGCTCATATCACTGCATTAAAAAGAAAAAATACTGCCTTAACTGGGTCAGTGTGAAGCAGTCAAAATGTCCCCAGTAGTTATAAAGGAGACCATCAAGATATTGTGTAAGTCTTTATACAAACACACTCTCTTAAGGGTAAATGAAAAGGCAGGGAATAGAGAGAAACACCATTCCAAGGTAACCTATGCATCTTGTATAATGTCGTCTGATTTCCAGTTTCAAAGAATGTACGCAGCAAAACGCTAAGTGCACTGAGAACAAATCCTAGTATGAACGATACTTGATGTTTGCATTGAGTACGCCATCATTTTAATCATTCTCATTCACTCGCAGGCCTTACAAATGAAGACTAATACGACACCGCTCTTCAGTCAGCTACATGATTGCAGGTAGTTCTTACATGAAACGCTGCTCTCCAGCTTTGTTGGAATTATATGAATGCTTTTCTTCCTCTAAGATCTGGGTCAAGATGATTGTGCATAAGTACATACAGTATATGGATGTTTACTTTAGCTGCATTTAAAGGTTTTGAATGTATATTTTTCCTTGTGTGAGAAACACCTGGGGTTTAGAACTGAAACTATACCTTCTCATGCAATCAAAGGTTTGGCTTCCGAGATGAAGGTTAACACACCTGACACAGACAAGGCAATTATATAACCTATTGCTTCCCAAATCATTTAGAAAAAGCAACAATGACTTTCTATTTCAATGCATGCTGCAGATTGAGGATTAGAGTACTTCTTGCATCTTGTATCACAGAAAACTAGGTCAGTACCAGGGGTTGAACTCAAAAACACAGTGTCTTTAATATCAAACTCAAAAGTCACGATAGGGAAGTGGCAAGACAAATCTTAGCCTCAGGGCAACACAAGAAAGGTAGAAAAGGAAATCCACAAAAGGAACAAAACGCATGGCAGCTATCAGGAATAACTTACAAAGCACTTGCAAAACAGCTCAAGGAACAAACACGGAACTCTGGAACACGTCAGGAGCAAAACAAGAGTGATGGAAAACAGGCCGCTATACATACACACACACTGGAGGAACTACAGAGGGGATGAGGATCAGGTGTGTGACGCCAGGGGAGAGGGGCGCCTCCGATTGGCTGACAGAGTGACATGTGACGGCAGGTGTGGGTGGAACAAAGGGGAAGCTAATGAGACACAGGTGAAACTAATCAGGACGATCACACAAGCGGGGGAACACACAAGGGCAGGAAGAGGAGAGGTGGGAATGTCAAAATAAAACAGGATGCACCACAAGAGCACACTGGATCATGACGTTGTAGGCAATTGATGGCAACGATCCCAGTACATATCTGTGTCAAGTCCAGTTTCAGTTATGTCACTGTGCAGGTGCATAAGGTTTATCATTACGTAATACAAATGACACGATGTTGGATGATCCCCGACTAATTCATAACAATTACAGGCATCAACCTCTCATGCTGCGGATTTGATGCTGTGGGAAAATCAGGACACAAACTAATCATTTCTGATCAAGCAGCAGCTGGTCTTTGTATCAAAATCCAGCATTATGCAGAGGAACCAAGCAAAAATTTGGCAATACTTGCCAAAATGGATCTTAATTTGCACTGGTAAACATACGTTTTTTCCATGAAATGACACAATTGGACCAATTTTACACAATCTTAGATAGACTCACCACTGCAGCCCACAAAATGAAATGTTTTGCAAGAGTACAAATGGAAATCTCGTCGGCAGACATTGGACACAAACATACTCTAACCACAGCTGGCCTATAACTTATAGAACATATTTCTATTTCTAACAGATGATCAGTCCAACCCTGCAAACATTCATCCAACAAGCATAACAATAACAAGGAGGTCGTTTGTATTGCACTCACTTTTCAATGACGTGCTTTGACTTGGCTCTTAGACGATGTCATCTTAAGTTTCTTAATTGCTTTTATGAATATGAAAAATGAAAATCGACATCTTTCATCAGTCTCAATGTCAGCAAAAGAACAGATCAGTCTTGCTTCTACGTGCTTGAATGTCAAAATAGGAGAATATGTTGACGTTTGAGGTTCAGTGTCCATTATGTCCTTTGAATTATACATTATGAAGGACGGGGGTTCATGATGCAATATGCACACACAGTCTTTATCATCTATTCCACAATGGAAAACAAACTGGCTGAAAGCTGGAGAAAACAAAGCCCAAACACCTCTCGGCGGAGCAGCAGCGGACTTTGAAGTTATCTAACACGTCTTCAGTGAGGCTGACTTTGATGTTCAGAAATCCTCTCAAACGCTGACACATTCTCCTGAAAATAATTGTCAAAGTTGTTCCTGAGCGCTCTGACTGCCCTGCAGGTAGCGTGGGTGTGAGCCCTAATATTTACTCTTCATTCACGCTCCCTGTGAGTGGAGCCGCATAATGGGAACGACTCCACTGCCTGACAAACTGCAAAATGACTGAGGTTCACATTTTGAAGCTCCGACTATTTGGATCATAATACACGATATGATACAATTCTAAACATGCTGCAATGAGACACAGAGAAACACTGAGCAATGTCGACAAACGGGCAGCCCCATCGCAACCTTGCTGACCGAGGGACAGCCTGTGCTTTGTCTCGCTGGGAGGTGAGTTCAATGCTAGTGTCAACCAGTTCCTCCATCCTGCCCGCGAATCCCAACAGGGGGAGACAGAAAGAGGGGATAGACAAGGGGAGACAGGTGTGGAGACTCAGGCTCATAAGCTGCTTATCAACTGTGCCTGCGTCCCCAGAACAGATCATACAGTAGGTATCAATGAAGTTGATTCCTGTCAGACTGCAGGTGTTGGGTCCCAGAAGTCTGCTGAATCTGTTGATTCTACTGTCAAATCTAATGAAAAACTGAGCTTCCAGGTACCAAAACTATCTAACGTTCAGTTAAATCCTTCTCAGGTGGGGTAATTTCCATTTGCTTCTTTTCCTTGTGAGCTTTTCCAACCTTTTCCCATCTGTGAGAGCTTCTGTCTGCCAGCTCTTGTCTTTTCTTATCAGATGTTGCTCCCACTTCCGATTCTCTTAGAGGTCTTGGTGGTTTAATTTCCACCTTTGACTGTCTATCTGATGTATGAGGTTTAAGTGGTCTGAGCTGGGGGGGGGGGGGTTAATGTCTTTCTTGTGGTCTGGCACCAAGCTTATCTCAGTGGTTTGGTCTCCCAGACATACCAAATGCCTTTGTTGGTGCAAAGTCTGTATGACTTCAATCAGTTTGGGGAAGCAGCCCATTTAATTGTTGTCTATTTGCATTCTGCTGAACTAAATCAGTGGTAAGTGACAGCAGAAGTGTGTCGTGGGACTCGGAAGATTTCTAGTGCAAATATTCTTCTTTCAAGCACAATTTATGACAGTGTGCACACTTTGCGGAGGCATCCTGTTGTCCAAGGAACACTGCTGTCATTTCTTTGAGTAAGCAGTGATAGAAGACTCCATATTCTTCATGTTAATCAGTTCTTAGAGGGAACCACCGCCCGTGTGTTGCTTGGAAACACAGATCTGCCACTTGTGTAAATATACAATTAAACAAAAGTACACCAATGAATACTAATCTGTACTTAACAAAGGCTTCAGCTGCAAGTAATACAATTCTTAACTTATAAAGGAAATATCCCTTCACAGGTTAGTAATAATTCATAATTAAGTGCAATTCCTGGGTTTGCAAAATTCCTCAATCCATATTCACAAGTTATCTTTTATTATTACAAGTTATGTTTACATTGCATGGCCTTTTTTTTGCATAAGTGGCTGGGAAGAATTCATCTATTATTTAATCAAACCAATCTGTGGCTAAATTGACTCATATTGAATCTGGGCAGTTTTACAGTGTATTCCACACACACACACACACACACACACACACACACACTGAAGACCTTCGCTGCAGCTTTCACTGGCTTGTGACTTGTTGTTTTGTATTAAAATGTAACATAATATCTGTAACGCAGCATATAAGCTCAATGGCTTGTGCGGCATTAGCTGGGCTGTGTCCTATCAGCATGCGGGGCAGTTGTGCTTGTTTTTATATGTCCATTATGCATGCTTGTTGATGCCTCCAGTCATACTTATTTCTTTATTCCTTATTTGGAGCAGAGCCTGCGAGTGATGTTGCGGCGAATTGCGCGGGCAACTTTGACCCTTGATGCGTCTGTGAAGAGAGCTGGGAAGGCTCAGTCCCTCTCCGTGGTCTCCATGTTCTCCTCAGATCCTCTCCTACCTGGACCGTCTCCTCCGTGACTCCCGAGCAGCCCGCATTGCTTTTCTATGTAAAGCTTTTCTCTATTTTCTGTGTGCCAGCATTCTTGAATAGCACTGCAGCATTGCTGACAGAATAGTTACCTACCTTACCCCAGAATCCACCACACACACACACACACACACACACACACTCACACACGTTCACAGAGATGCACATACACACCCTTTCTCTTTACGGATTCAAAGCCAGTCTTCTCTGGCTCCTTTGTTCCCTACTCCAGGCTGGGCTCAGATCCTCTCTGCTCTCTGTAAGCCCACTGCGCTCTGTCATCAGGATTACAGGGTGTGCTGTAGCAGATTAATGACTGACAACTCTACACTCCTCTCAGGGTAGCACGACACACACGCAGGGCCGCGCCGGGGTGTGTGGGAGAGCAACAACTGCGGGGGAGATAATGCATTGTATCAGCCTGAGAACAATACCTTCGCCTTGTGTGAAGTGTAATTGTGTGGTTCCATTTGTGAGTCTGTGTGCGTACAGCTGTGTTTGTGCGGAAGTGTGTGGAGCTTTGGTACATGCAGAGGAAAAGCTTTTCAACTTATACACCTTTCAACTTACACATCTCGCTGCAGCGCCACAGGACATCAGAGTTAAATCGGTGGAACATTGGGCCTTTGTTGAAATGACTGTGATGCTCACGCTCACACACACACACACACACACACATGCATGCCTGGGCTCCTGTTTCTTGCCCAGCTAGAAATAGAGGAAGTAACAATGACCTAAATCCACAACATGAAGGGTGTCTGCACATTCACACATACATTTAAATTAGAAACACAATCATCAGTGTCCAGATGATCCTATATGATAGACACTGCTCCCAGGTCAGAGGTCAGATCAGGTCAGCCTTTCACAGGCTGTATCAATTCAGGATGTAAGCACTCCAAAATCAAGCAAACCTCGCAGAGCCTCTTATGTTTGAGCTGAGAGCTGCGACAGAAACACAATGGCAGTCAGATAAGAGGAGAGGTAGATGATGGGGTATGTCTTCATCTCCTATGATTCATTTGGATCAGGCAACGTGCTCGTCTTTAAAGGACGGGACAGTTTACACTCACACACACACACACACTCGGGGCTGGACTGTGTCAGACGGCTTAAGTGGTAGAAAGGGTTTAGAAAAGGGTTGGATGCAATCAGCGTCATTCTGCACGGACAAGATTCAAATCATCCTGAACTGGAAAACCACAAAAGCTATAATTTTCCTCCAACAAATTGGAACGTTCAGCAATATCAAGCGCTGACAAAGCTGAAAAATGTGGAAATGTGTCGTGGGAGTCAATAGTTGTGATGAGAATATCCATAATGCTCTTCCTCTCTCTCTCTCTCTCTCTCTCTCTCTCTCTCTCTCTCTCTGTGCAGGTGTGTATGCAGTAAAAAGATATGTCATCTGGAATCAGCAGAGTCCCATTATTATGGATCTCACTGCAGTTCTGGGCACAGGTGCCTTCGGTTGCATTTAATAAGTCGCAATGTGACGCACCTTTGGCCAGAACAGCGACGGAGACCATAATAATGCATCAGATGGCCTCAGCACTCCAGGCTGTATATTTTTTGGAACGGGACATGAAACAGTTGCTGATCCCCATAAATGACCCACAATGTCTCCAGATTTGATTGTTTTCGGATGTGGAAGCCCAAATGATAATAAAAGTGAAAAGCTGCAGGTGGGAATCTCATGGTGGCACAAACTTTGCTAACTTCCTCGCTGCCATTCAAAAAGTCCAGCCAGGTGTTCTTAGATGCCAATACATCCATGCAAGAAACTAAATCCCCCAAAAGATCAGCTAGCTTTAGATTTAAGCTCACTAATGCTTTCATAAAAAGATCATTTAAAGGGCTCAACCCGCGGCTATCCCGGCTCTTTTGGCAGACCCCTCAAAAACAACAAAGGACAGTTGAAGGAGTGATGTAGGGAATGGTGCCTACTAATAAACAAGTCTGATTTTTTTCCAGTTCCATACTGTGGCTTTAAGGGCCACTAGAGTGTGGAAACTGCATCGAGTGAAATGAATCCAATCTGGCAAGCAAACAAACAGAAAAAAAACCCTAAAAATCTCCCAAAGTTTCCATGAAAATAGGCCAAAGTCTCAGCGAGCAACTTCGGATCCACATTGAACCGGCTTATGTGTGTCATGAATGACTAAGTATTAATATTTCAGGCCTCTTACGGCCATCAAACAGCTGAGGCTTAATTTCCTGAGACTTGCCCCGGAGTGTCCAGGAAAGCGAAGTGTCTGAGCCGCAGCTCTCTGACGGCTGTGACGTAACGGCTCAACATTGTTGCACCGAGTCAACGGGCATTCACGCATCTCATTATACGTCTCCGTAACGACACGGGCCGTCGACTCATTCGCCGAGTGAACGGTCGTAAAAACAAAATGACTGAACACGGAACAAAACGAAAGCAGAAGCAAAGCAGCTGTGGTAAAATACTTTTATAGAGCCACAATCCATATGTGAGACAGCATCCAAGCAGAACAGCTCTGATGGGATGGACACAACTCCACTCGCGCTTCTTTAAATGTCTCAGATCATTTATTTATAGTATATGTCTTTATGTGTGTCTGTGTGTGTGTGTGTGTGTGTGTGTGTGTGCATGTAGATATCAGTATGTATAGTTATTTCATCATCAATTATAATAAAAGTTTTAAATACAGGTCATAATAATATTTTTTTTGAAGTATCTCTGGATATAAAAGCTGGTGTTCTGACCCTCATTAGTCCATTAATGGAGATGAATCCGGCCTCATTCCCTTTACGTCCCGTCCCGTCCCGTCCTCCCCTTTGCCTTCAAACTGGCTTCATCCCGTCTTGTACATCCTATCCTCTCCCCTCCTCCTCCTCCTCTTCCTCCACTGTATCGACTCCTCCACTGTGCCATTTGCCCCATTCCACCTGCTATATATTCTCTTTATATCTCCTAATTGCTTTGGGCGAGCCATATTGTGGACCCAACTTCTGCTTTTATTTGACTTCAGCACTTTTGCCTCCCTGCACCAGCATCAAACCTATAAGTGCTGAAAGGACATTTCTAAAGCGTGTTACTGTAGTCAAACCGTTCCCATCACCCCCCGTCAGTATTTCCATCACCACTGAAGCTCAGGTATCTTTCAAATCCCTCTGTTTTATGCCTTGGTTGCATTTTTTTTTTATTCAAATCTCCATAGATAGCCATTTATGTTTTTAAGAAGGATATACAGTGCAGTACAGTATCAAAACGTCTCTCTCTCTCCTCTCCCGTCCGGCGCTCAGAGGAACCAAAAGCATTTCTTCCTGTTCTTCTTGGCAGCGGCAGGGGTTTGAGGGGAGTCTTGGTGGTGCGGCGTGGACGGCTGGGGCGTGACGCACTCCGGCGAGCCCTCCGGAGGGTCCCCGACCTTCCACGTGCGGACCACCTGCCCCTCCTGCAGACGGAAGTCGTGCTCCACGCTGAGGAGAGATGAAAAACAGGGGCGGGAATAGATTCAGTCTCATGAAACAAGAGTTTAAAGAGGAGCAGGAACAGACAAGCCAGGAACAGACAGGCACATTCAAGTAGAAAATAATGCAAGTGTTGACAAGGTGAATCATGCGCTAAAATGCTGCGTAACACAGAAACGCTCCAGCACCAGGAGGGATCCCAGGACTGCAGCTGACAGGGACATAAAGGGAAAGTCAGCACTGTGCATTTGTCAGTCGCGTGACAGCAGCTCAAGGGCTCTAAATGAGACATGGAACCCTGATGCACCTCCGCAGCAGCACAATCCTTAGGTGAAGCAATAAGAAATGAATACATCTGCAGTAAAGAAATCAACTATGAGGACAATATTTAGTCGCTGAATCACATTTGTCAGCAGCTTTCCCCTCTTGTGAACTGATTCCCTCTCTCTCTTTTCTTTTTTTCCCATCTTACTTTGCTGCTATTCTTGCTTATTATGCAGTGGCCTAGTTAAGAGGTGATTCTCATCCCAGCGCAGATGCTGGAAATAAAGAGGACTCCCTTATTTCAGGGATGGAGCGGAGAAATGCTGCATAGGAGCAGAGGAGGACTGAGCTCAGCAAGGGAGTTTTCAGGCAGGAAAGTGTGTATGTGTGTGTGTGTGTGTGGGTGTGAGTGGATAGACACATCACATTCATATCCTTTTGACTTCATAACTCCCACTCCCGCAGTCGCCTGCTGCATTCAGCCACTGAGGTTCAAATGTGCAAGAAAACAAATGAAATATCAAACTCCAGACAGGAGCGCGGTGAAAACAGCTGGTATGGAAAGAGTAAACAGCACAAAGTGAGTGGGTACAAAGAGCAGAGGAGAGGGTTTCTTCACTCCACAATGTTTATAGCGGGTAGGCAAAAGGCAAAAAAAGAAGCCACTTCAACTTTAAACTCGTTTGCAGCAGCTGGGACGGCTTCACAGCTTGAAACAGAGCGCCATGGCTGCGCAAATTGAAGTGTGTGCGTTAAGGAGGGGGGGGGGAGTAAGTGGATGGAGTGTGTCCCTGCCATTTTAAGACTCTTAAATGAATAGTGTAAACAAAGTATTCCAGTCCTCCCTCCGTCTCTGCGTCTCCTGTTTCGTGCCGCCACACAACTTGACTTCCTTCAGATCTCCCCAGTGGTTCCGTCCTTCTGTCTGCCGCCTTCCCTCTTTGTGGAAATGAATAGCCGCAGTCCAGAGAGTCGGCGTGATGAAGGCGCTCGGGCTCTGTGGGGAGCTGTCCACCCTCAACCTTAATTATCTGCACGCTGAGCCCACAAACCGTGGCAGGCAGGAAACTGTGAACTCCTCTCTGGCGTACATCTCCTCCTCTTTTTTCCCTTGGAGATGGCACACATCAGTTCTCACTGCGAGCAATTTTATCTGTGCTTTTTCTGGGTGACGCAAGGCAAATTTCAGTAGTGGGGAGTGAGAGAGGTTCAAATCATGATTTTTTTTTAAGTAGACATGAAGAGCGGGAGGGAGCGACCGTGCTGTGGAGAGATTTGGAGTGAAGTCATAAACCATAAATGTTCCTCAAGTTGGAGAAAAGCTATATTTCTATAGTTTAGTATGCAAATGAATGTGTCCTTCAGTACATCATTTATGGGAGGAACATGTATTAATCAGTGATGCCAGAACTACAAAACTGTAAGAAACTAATTGAATATAATGCAAAGTACTTGCAGAAATGCATAATTACAGAGTGAAAACTCCACAAACTGGAGATCATCACGAAGTGAAATGGGATTTTCATGATTTAAAGTACAGGAAGGGCAGAAAAAAGGAGGAAAGATGGAAAGTAAATTATGAAATGAATAAGTTGGGTCATTAGAGATTTAGTATAGGAATATATATAGATACAGTGAATATATAAATATATTTAAATAATTCCTTTACAGCCGGCGCAGAAGCTGAAACAATTCAGGTGTGTGTGTGTGTGTGTGTGTTTGGAGGGAGCGACCTTGCTAAAGAGCACTACCCCAGTTTGTGGCACGAGAGCGTCGAATCAGCAGATTTGCATTTCAGTGCCACCTGCCTGGATTTCAAGGTTATTCTAAACAACCGGCCGAAAAGTTATTACACTAAAATTAAACAACTTAACAACTCAAATATTTACAAAAAGACCAGCAGGTTTGTCTCTGGGTTTCATTCATTGACTATTCAGACAGCAGGAGATCATGGTACCTCCCATCACACACACACACACAAACACACACACACACACACACACACACTCTCACACACACACACACACACACACCTCACATCGTCCTTTCATCACCTGTGCAAACCTTTCCTGTGCACAGAATTGGAGGTATCATGTTACACACCTTTTTTTGTCTCCGTCTAGATTTGATTGTCCTTTAAGATGGTAATTTATCCGGCTGGGTGTGACTTTCATTCAGCTCACCCTTTTCAATAACACCTGCAGCAGCTTAGCAGTAATTTAATGCATTTATTCATTCATTCACACTGATTCTTGCACCATATTGCTATTGTTTATGTATGCATATAGGTACTGCATGTGTGGAGCACATTGAGTTCTCTTAATTAGCTGCTGGTGTGGCCATACTGCATTCTTGTTCCTGAGGCTGGCAGAAGGAGACGTACTTACAGTGCATTAAAATACATGAGGGGGGGGTGCAGACGCCGTTTCGGGGGATACGGAACATTTATCAGTGCTTGAGAAGTCAGTGAAGTAAAGTCTGACAGGCAGAAAACTGCAATTTGAAAATACCTCCGTGAGCATCGACTGCAAACACGCACTTTGCTAAGTACAAGAGATGTTCTGCAGGCTTTGTTTTGCCCCGAGCGTTTTAACCTGAAACTCTGCAAAGATGCTGAGGCAGTGACAACACAAACCTGCAGTCAGAGCACGGAAATGTCTTCAGATAAGAAGATGTTTACAGGAAGTAGTGAAACAGTGTTTGATATGTTTAGATTACATGTCCAGAGAATTAAATTTAACTGCAAACGTAATGAAGGAAATGTAATGTGTATCTTGTGAGAGTTACAGCTACAGTGTTCTTTATGGTTGCTCGGGCAATCGCTATGGGGTCCTGGGGTGAGTGTGGTTTCTAGGGAATTTAGTTGGGGGGTGTCCAAATGGCAAGACCCTTAGGTCAAATTCTTAATTGGGTGTGCATATGGGAGACATTTTGGTCATTTAGGATCCATTCATGTTGTTAAGTGTCCATATGTCCATGTTGACCTGCATATCTGTGGGTCTGTGTGGTCAGTTAGTGTCTTTACACGTCACGCTCAGTCTATACATTACAGTTGAGCGAACTGTCATTGCTTTGTCCGTTGTCTGCACTTTGATTGACAGGTGATAGCTCCCAATCTGATCACATAAGAGGACATTAGCGACTGTAGAGAGAAAATAGAGATATCAGTGTTGAGACTTCAGTTTGTCGATGGTACCAAAGGCCTGGATAGAAAGTTGCATCTAAAACGGGGCTAACAGCATCAAAGGTGCACAGAGGGTCTCACTAACAAGGTAGAGGGACCAAACCTGAGCGAATGTGAGACAGCCCGAGAACACAGAGACAGGGAAGGGCACAGAGACACTGACAGAACAAACAGGAATAACAGCTGGCAGAGACGTATCGAGGTACGGCTGAAATATGTAGCGTAATTTATGCAAATGAATGCAAACGGCCCAAACCAGCAGTCAGCTCATATTTCATTACAACACGCATGAATGAAGCGCTTGAGCGGGCAGAATGAGCCAGAACAATATTTAGATAAACTATGTCTGCTAGAATGCAAATGTTTTCGGCTTTTTTTTCAAGGTCAGTACATTTGGCTCCGTAACTAAGTGCTGAAGTGCTTGGCAGAGATTCAGAATAAACAAAATGATCCAAAAACCTGTTTGGAAGATGTGGACACTTTTAAATAACTTCAGCTTCTGCGGCTTTAAAAGTTACGATCCGTCCTCCCGCCGCCTCTGTCCTCCTCTTTTTCTCCTCAGTGCTTTTTAAGTCGGCGATGCAGCCGGAGACGGAGAATGTGCTTGGGCCGCTGTCCAACGCTGGACTTGTCACCTTGAGTTAGACGCCGTGTGGATAAATGAAGAACACGCTCAGCCTTGCTTCCTAAAGAGAACAGATGTAGTACTTGGAAGTAGTTGATGTACTTGGAATATTTCAATTAAGTTTCCATAAATTGGGATCTTTATCAAATGACTGAGTAAATGCAGTTGGTCAGTGCTAGTGTGCGTCACAGGAAGAAGGTCCTTGGTTCTAGTTTCTGTGTTAAGTTGCATGTTCTCCTCATGCTTGTGAGGGTCAAAACACACGTGCTCCTGCCATTGCCCTTGACCCAGGCACTAAGCTGTAGACCTGCAGCTGGTACTCTGCATCTCAAAGTCTTGCCTTTCATTTTGGCAGCCGTGTTAACATGTCGACTCCCCCTCCTCTCTACCTCAGCGGTGCGGTGAAGCTTCCCTGAGGCGTTACGTCGTAGGACGTGCGCTGCAGAATTTTTCATCTCAGCGGGGAGCCTAATTTTTCCCTATTAAGCTTGACTGCTGCAAGCTGAATATGAAGAAAAATAATTGCTTATGAGTACACACTGTTGATGTAATGATAACATTCTTAAAGTTTTCTTAGACGGCAGAGCAGTAACAACAGTAGAGCTCGCTGGAGGCTACAAAACAAAGCAAACGGGAAGCAATAGGATGCAGCAGCGGTACACACAGCCTCCCTGTGTGTGTGCAGTCCTGGGTAGCTGCTCTGCTGCACAGTGAAAGTGAAAAACAAACAGGTTCCAGCAGCAGCAGCAGAAACCTTCCAGTGTGTATCCCATTAGGAGCAGATACTTGGTGCTGCTGTCCAAATTGGGCAACAATTGTAAACGTTAATAAATCCAGCATAATATACTGCATCCTTTATCAACTTCTGCACTTCTTAACAACTATGAGTGTAACGAATATCCCAGGAGACGTATTGTGTCATAAATCACAGGCTGATCACAGGATCCCAGCTGATTGTGTGTGTGTTGGTGAAATTCACCATATTTTGTTTGGTTCACATGGGAGATTATGTGTGGGAAAGGTTCCTGGTAAGGTTGCCAGAGAAACCCAAGAAGGTGTTTCTACGTGTTTGTCTATGTGTGTGTGTGTGTGTGTGTGTGTGTGTGTGTGTGTGTCTGGGAGAATTTGGCTGTTTCATCCATTCATGCTCACGGCAGGTCACACAATAGAAGATTAAAAGTAAAATACAATGCGCAAGATTGATTAAACTACTATCACACAGTTTGAACTGGGACACCTTACGCCAACCAGATCAAACAAATGACATTTCTCAGACAGAATAATAGTAAAAAGGTCAAATTTGTCCAGAAGTGGACAGGTTGTGCTGTGAGTCGTTCCGGTGGTCCGGCTCTCTGTGCTTTGTTTACTCTGGAAAGCTCATTGTGCCGCGGGAAGATGGAGTACAAAGAGTTTAAATGAGTCTAGCTTAGCGAGGACGCATCCAGCAGCCAAACTGAAAAGCCAATCTGGCACTCGGGGATGTGTTTACTTTGAATTTGCAGCAGTGCCGCTTACAGTGTGAGCAGGGACCCAAAAGTGTGTGCTCACGTATCAGCAGGCATCGCTAATATGTGGCTGTTACATTTAGAACCCCAGAGCCTCTCACAGGTAGAGTCACAGGTTGATTTAAAGGTGAGACCAGCTGATGGCTGGGCGCCCGAGGTAACTGTTCATCCTCTGTGCCGCGTGGGTATTGAGTGATATCTGCCGGATGGATGAGAACTCAGAGAGACGTGTGACAGCAGAGTGACAGTTTGACGCCTGAAAATACAAACCAGGTCTTACGGATCTATCCATCTTTGTGTGTGTGTGTGTGTGTGTGTGTGTGTGTGTGTGTGTGTGTGTGTGTGTGTGTGTGTGTGTGTGTGTGTGTGTGTGTGTAAAGTGAGAGGGTTAAGACAGTCCCTGTGGTGATAATGAAGATGTAGGACCATTGTGAGCACCGAGGAGGAATGATTTCAAACAGAGTCCACACAAGCAGAAAATAGGGAAGAGGGTAAATGAACTGTGTGTCTCGGCTCCATTTACACCTTGAATTAACACACAATCTCTATTCAGAATAGGTTCCCCAGATAAGAAAAAAAGAAAGAAAAAGGAGCAGGTTGGTGCAAAGTGTACTTGCGAGCAGAACAGTGTGATCCCAGTGGAATCCAAGTGCAATGGGAATACGGTGCGTTCAGGGCCTACAGCTCTGAGTAGAATTTTTGCATTAAAGCCAAGGGCACGCGGCAGGACAGAAGCTCCTGCCTTTGATGTTTCAGACCAAATCACACTGCTACCATACATTTCAAAAAAACTCGTTTGAAATCTATCCCACTGCATCTTCACACTTATTAACTCCCATTCCCACTTATCAACATTGACGTGTTTGATGCTATTTACTACATGATACGTCTTGTTCTGAAGTGGCCCACAGTTCTTGGCACCTCGATCTTTGCTTGTGTTGTACTCAGATCTCATATGTGCGTCGCTTCGGATAAAGGCATCTGCCAAAAACAGAAGTCTTTATGTACTGGTGTTATTTCTCCAACGTGGCTTCAACAACAACATGCAGTCTATTGATGACGTACAGTCGTGCTGTGTCTAATCAGAAATGAGATTGAGGGGTGTGCACTGGTGGAGGAGCCTGAGGGGTCTAGTTTAGCCGTGGGTGTTGGATCAGTGCGATTAGTATTTATATGACAGATCATCCACATTAGGCAGAGCTTCCCCATTCCACGCATCACTCTTGATCTTCCTCTCTCCTCCCTCGTTTCAAAGACGCGGCATAGCAGTGATGGGTACCATCTGGCACTCACTACTGGCACCAGTTGGGATGTGTGTTTACTGCCAAACGGAGGCTGAGCACGGCGTCTATATCTCTGTCTCTCTCTCTCTCTCTCTCTCTCTCTCTTCCTCCTTCTCTCGGCGTCGCTCTGTTTCACACTCAGCCCTATATCTGTCATTTCTTCACACAAACAAACCCGCAAGTGCACAGACATTTGTCGGTACAAATAACGGTTTTACGGATCCATGTTTCAATTGATGTTTCGCCGTTTTCCGCAAATAGAGGAACATTTACGGAGCATGTGGGTGACAAATATTGTTGTTTATCCTATATTTTGTTTCCTGACTGGAAATATTGTGCTTGTGTTGAGTTAAATATTCCTGGTTTGGTTTTATATGAATGAAAGTGATGTCATGTGTGTTTTCTGTGTCTCCCCCTGCGTGCCGCCTGTTGCTCCCTGGCTCGGCCCTGAAGCAAGATGGATTACTGCAGAAGAGCTGCCTGCCCTGCCCTTTACACATTTCACACACACCACTTCTCCATTATCAGCCTCATCCGTGGGGAAATGGCGCACATGTGCACACACGCACGCACGCACGCACGCACGCACACACACACAAACAGGTCTGAAAGATCTGACAGGGTTGTTAGCAAAAGGTCAGAGTCAAGAATCTGACAAATCTTTCTTTAGAGAAAGGAGAAGCTCTCATTTCCAGTTATACTGACGGCAGACTGGATTACTTTTTTCTCACTGTCTCTGCTCTTTTTGCTCTCTCTCTCTCTATCCGTGGTTCAAAATATACAGACAGATATCTGTACGCAGTGTGTTTGGATTCCTTTCCCGTCAGTAACAGTTGACTTGATCACAGGAAGCCTCAAGCATCCGCCATCGCAGAATTCGATGCAAATTCAACAAAAAGCCTGCATTTCTTCACAATGTCACATCATGTTCCATTTCAGCACTTAATTACTGCATTTTTTTTTTTTTTTTTTTGCTTTATTTTTTATTTATTTATTTTTATGTAAAGATTGACTCAAGAAAACAAAGGTTGTTCTGTGCAAATACAGAAGTTTATTTAAATTGCGGATCTATTCAAAATCTGTGAATATGATTAAAATATTTCAAAATGTACTGCAGCAAAATCAGTCATTTTGATTGCAAAAATCATAAAAAGAAATAAATACTAATACATTTTTCCATTTCAGTGTAAATACACACACACACTCCGTCAGGGCTCGGCCGTGTCGCCAGCTGTTTGCTCCCCCTGATCGCTCTCCTCCCTCCTGATTCTTCTCTCGTTCAGCTCACCTGCTCATCCTGCACACCTGCATCCCATCAACCCATCAACTCCTGTCCTCCATCCACTCACTCACTGCCAGATTGTTTGTGTTTGTTTGTCATGTAGAGCTATTTCAACCTTTATGTATAAATAAAACGTGTAAAAATTGCGATTAATGGAAAACAAATTCTTGGTGTAGGTTCCGAACTACAACTGCCTTTTGTCCAAGTTTGCGTTTGGGTCCCAGCTCACTAACTATCACACTCTCATCTTGTTTTTGTATTTATTCATTAAAGGTACAGTACTGGTCTTGATTTGCAACTTACAGATAAACTTATTTTTAAGTCAACTTTTGCCGCAATTGCCTTTTTTTATATTCTATCCTGCCGCGTGTTTTCGCAGCCTCTTATGATAATAGCAGGGAATCGTCAATGTTTAATGAACGACTGCAGGCTAAGAAATATCCATGTGACAGCCACCTGATGCCTTCATCTACACACTGTGCTCATGTATGGACATATTTCCGGGGAGCTCAGCTAAATATGCAATATGCATGCAGAGAAAGGGCAGATTTATGGTAGACAAGTTGCTGTTCATTTGCATAGTATATGTGTTCCACAGATGTTGGTTCCCCTGGCTACACTGTAAAGGAAACACCTCTGGTTCACCCTCATTTGGCTGGAGAAGGGGAAATGCAAAGCTGTAAGTCGCTGCATCGGCAATCTTTGCCGCTCACCTTCCTCTAACGCCCTGCTCACCCTCTTTCCTGGTTCTCCTCAATCCACTATGTGCTCACAGCTTCCACATAAGGTGTGAAATTTGTTTATACTGGAGACGGACGAAGCAATCTAACCGGCAAAGTCGACCCCCTTCTCATGCCTTAAGTACTTTTCTGGGTAAATGGAAGCTGTCACTTGTGATGGGCCGGTAGACGCGTGGGGAGCGTTTGAATCGGCCGCCCAGCCCGTCTGAGCCGCGCCGGAAAGCGATTCAAGGCCGGTGAAAGCAAGCGAGAGAGCAAGCTGAGAACTATAGAGCTTTGCAGACCAGAGAGAAGAAAGAAGCACATTATAGAGGCTGCAGGCACAATGAGTTTGAGCTGCACACACCACAGCCCACAGCTCTCAACACAGCCCAGAGTGACAGCAAAGACTTTGTTCCAACTAGATTATCCACTTTGCAAGGCTTCCCCCTACGTGTCCTTTTTAAGAGTGAAATGTTTCCCACTTCCCCAGCCCGTCGCAATTATCCAAGAAGAACAAGAGACGTGGAAAAGTTCATTTACTCAAGTACTGCAACGAGGACACATTTCATATACTAACACTTTACTTAAGCACTTTCAATTTCTGGAGACCAAGGACTAGGAGCCTACTGTTTATTTCACATCTATCGATCATATAGTTACTAGTTACTTTGCTTGGTCAAGTCTGAAATTTTAGAAGAAATGATTTCCTTATTAATGACCGATGAACTTGTTAACTGACTGATCATCTTGTCAATTAGCATCATAACGCCAAAAGTTGCAGCATTCCTAGCAATGCTATGCTATGGAGTGAACCACTAACATGAAAAGGCGGCAAGATACCAACACCAACATCTTGAACGACGTCACACCAACAATGTTGTATTTCAAAATGAATGTACATTTTTCCCTCCTAGCCCAGACGTAGCCCCACGTAGCTAGCCAGGAAGCTAGACTCTGCTGCCATTGTTTACGGGAGCATGCCTATGTTCCCTCAGCCCTATGTTCCCTCAGCCCTATATTCCCACAGCCCTATGTTCCCTCAGCCCTATGTTCTCTCATTTCTAAGATTTTTTCAAAATTAGGCCCTATGTTCCCTCATTTCTAAGATTTTTTTCAAAATTAGGCCCTATGTTCCCTCATTTCTAAGATTTTTTCAAAATTAGGCCCTATGTTCCCTCAGCCCTATGTTCCCTCATTTCTAAGATTTTTTTCAAAATTAGGCCCTATGTTCCCTCATTTCTAAGATTAGATAACCCTAACCCTAACCCTTATTAGAATGAGGGAACATAGGGCTGAGGGAACATAGGGCCTAATTTTGAAAAAAATCTTAGAAATGAGGGAACATAGGGCTGAGGGAACATAGGGCCTAATTTTGAAAAAAAATCTTAGAAATGAGGGAACATAGGGCTGAGGGAACATAGGGCCTTATTAAAAATGAGGGGACATAGGGCTGAGGGAACATAGGGCCTAATTTTGAAAAAAATCTTAGAAATGAGGGAACATAGGGCTAAGGGAACATAGGGCCTTATTAGAAATGAGGGAATATAGGGCTGAGGGACCATTGGGCAGAGGGAACATAGGGCTGACCCCTTGTTTACGTAGCAAAGCTGCTTGGCTAGCACAGAGAAACAGAAGTGGGACTGTTTTTCTCAGCAGAAACTTGTAATTAGTGATACATTCATTTAATATTAATGCACTGTGTGAAAAAATTGACTGGGTATAATAGCTGTATACTAAGTGGGACAGTGTATTGGCCTGCTAATCACACGCTGTGCTCCTGAGTGTGTATTTGTTTGTGTTACATTTGGTTGGTCGATCAGCACTCCTTGTAAATACTTTTCTTTAATTAATAGTTTACTTTTTGACTTACAACCTCCCTGTGTTCTGCCTCCTGAGTTTGTGTGCAAAGGGAGCCGGTTCATGTCACTTCTTTCCCTCCTTCTGTTCTTTCTTTCTCTTATTCAACTGATCTGTAAACATGAAAACCCCATCAAAGGTTATATTATCATGAATGATACTCAGAAGATTTTTAACACAGTCTGTGTGTCTGTGTCTCTTCTGTGACAATGAGTCATGGTGAGATACTCATCCAGACTGGGCCAACAGAGATGCATCCTGTTCTCTTTTATGACTTTGTAAAATCTTTTAAAGGCTCTGCGACTAATATTTCATGCAAATGGATATTTCATTGGACACTTGAAGCATTTTGTGAGGAGGTACAGGGAGCAAATGAAGGTTAGACGATGACACAGAGATACTGAGATCCTTGAAGAGATTCCAATCTCTGAACAACAAGGGGAAGTTTGTTTGTGAGCGCCATTGGCACTCACTCTCCCTCCCTCCCTCCCTCCCTCCCTCTCTTTCTTTACAAACTTTGTGTGGGACAGAACTGTCAAGGTTCCAGAAAGATCCTTCAGTATTCCCAAATTGCAGCTTTGCTGAGCGCAGAGCTGGGACCAAAACTATCTTGCCAACGATGCTCACACACACACACACACACACACACACACACACACACATGCAGAGAAGAATTGGCCTTTCAAAGTAAAATTGCAGCTTAGTGCACAGTAAATTGCCCAGTCAAAAAAGTGAGCTTTCAATGATAATAAAGTGTGTATGCTGACTGAGCTACACATCTCCATTCGCTTACTCCATCTCCCCTCGGTCCTCACACGACCTGGAGATCCATCTGCTCCGCCATCCTTTAGGACGTTCCAATTACTGTAAGTCTGCTCAGAGGAGTGAATAGTGAGGAGAGACCAAGCTGTCCTGCTCACATTCCCACCGCCATTCAAATACTGTGACCAAGATGCACGTTGGACCAAGCGCAATATTATTCTTTATGTCTGTAGTGACTTCAAATATTGGAGAGCTTTGATTGCTTTGGAAGTGTTGTTTTGATTCTCAGCACTAAGAGTAAAGAACGATTTCAATATTTCTCATCAGTCCAAATTTCGTGCAGGTTTTTAGAAAATCTTCTCTGAAACTTTGCTGTTGCTGTTACACTTTGTCCAAAAACTCTGTTTTCTGTCTGAATGGACTGGGAAAGCTTGTGCATGAACAATCACTGCTGTCCATCCTTACAACTGACATCAAAGATCTCCTAGAGCAGCTACTACAGAGCCTCCAGATCTACAGACGCTGGCCTCAAATTGGATCCGGATTTACTGCGCGAATGGTTACACATTTGTATTTGGCAAGAGAGGGCTGAAGAACTTCTCCCCGCAATCAACATTCAACATCCTGTATTGCTTTAGTTTAGAAATTCTGAAAGTCCTGTCCTGAAAGGTGTCATGCACAAGGTTCTGATCTATATCTGCTTTGATCAGTAATGTTAAGACACAATCATCGCCACTGTTGACAAATAAGATCTGTTGACCCAGACTGTGGAGGAGTAGAATATGAAGTGGACAGAGACCAGGGTAGAGATCTTAAACAGCGTGAGGGCCACTCCCACAGATAAGTCAGCTGGCAGGAAGGGGAGAGGAGGAATGCTTCCTCAGCAAGCCCTTTCTCAATTATCTGCAGCTCAGTGAATGCGATGACGGATTGTCTTTAAAAAGAACAAAAGGAGAACAAGACTGAGCGGGAATCTTTCGGCCAAACTCAAAAAACTCCGGTCCACGGAGCGGCTTGGCTGCAAATCCACATCACATTAATCCATCTTAGTCCAGCGTCCCATCGAGCTCCTCCAGAGAAGAGCGTGATGGAGCAATAGACAGGAGAGATAAAGCAGCAGAGTGCAGATCTGATTAGGCTGCTGTCTCTGCACACTCCACAGGGGTTAAACACAACACTTCCTTGTTAGGACTCCTGCTTTGTTCCATGCAGCACATGCACTATTAGCAAAACGCACCATTGGAGGAAATCACAACCGTTCTTGGACTAATTAACGCTCCTGCACTGCCACACAGTCGCATTCCACGTATTAATATGCAGCTAAAAGTGCCACTGGTGCTGGATACATAAAATCAGAGCTATCCTTTGTTTTTCTGGGGGAAAACAGAACAAATGAGGCCCATTAATAAGTTTGTGTTGAGAACAAGATGTTCAAACGTTATTGTGTAGTTTCTGCATTAGCTTAAAGCATTTTCATGTAAGCTAAAAGATGTAAATAACACACACACACGCACACACAATTGTCCTACTTTACGTAAACATGTACTACTTTTTTTACATCCTGTTTAGCACTCAGGCAGTTGTAGGATGAACAAACCCTTTATTTTCCCCTTTAAGTCCTATTCTAGACACCTTTGGCACTATTTTATACACAACTCCCTAAAGCTCATCCTGACATTTGGTAACAACATTAATAAGAATAAAGAGCAAATGAAGCAGTTTAAACAAAAGGTTCAACCTACATAGAGATAAGTGCTTATAGGTCTGGACTTTAGAATTCCATCCTCATTATTTAATTTTCCGTCCCTTTATTTGTTGAATTTTGGTGGAATTCTCACAGAAAATAGGGAGAGAGTAGAGAGAGTAGAGAGAGTAGTTTCTCTTAGGGAGGTTTGGTTTTTAAAGTGGAGGTCATTATTGCAGTCAGTGTATCATTTCACACACACATACATTCAGATATATTTTGCAGCCAGTTGCATTTTGCACTTGGATGTGTTCGAGTGTGTGTGTGTGTGTGTGTGCGTGTGCGTGTGTACCCGAGCAAGTGAAGTATTGACTACCCTGAGACTGACTATGGCCGTGACCGTGACCAAGCTTTGCAACATCAACCTGCAAATTGGTGCGCAGAGATTACAGCTGCTGCGCATGCGCTGCTGGGAGCACAGCCTGCAAAGCTGAAATGATTCTCCCAGCACTTCACTGACGCTGCGACACAATGCTCACACCCAGGGAAACACACTCAAACTCACCCAGCGATCACATCCGAGAGAAATATTGTGGGTGTTTACGCATGATGTCATGTGTATGTCCTCATATCTGTGGTCTGTGGAGAATTTCAGACTCAACGGCACAACCATAGCAGAATGAAAAGGGATAATAAATAACTTCAGGGTATAAATAACTCAATCAATTCATTTGGTCTTCTGTTTTGGAAATATTTACTTTGACAGCAACTACTAGGGTCAAAATGGTGGGCTAATTATTTTCCTCCAGTGTAAAATTAGCATGCGTCTAACTTAACTCTCGTCTGTCTGAGCTTTCTAAGTGGTTCTCAGTCTGTGTGGCCCTGAGCTCCTACAAGAGAAGCTGTTTAATAGATGGAATCTGTCTTGTCCAATTTTCTGCCTCTTCTGCTTCCGTCGCTCCCTTTTTCCACGCTCCCTTGTATTTTCTTTTCTAAACACCTTTCGCCACATCTGTCAGATTCTTTCATTATGCACGAGTCGAGCCTGGAAAGAAAAGGGAAATCTTTCCCCCCTGGGGTGAAAGCGGGAAAATCCCCTTCCCTGTCGCCCTGGTGGTGTAAAGCTGACAAGCGCGGCTCTCATTTTCAGGATGAAACAACAGAGCAGCTACCTGAGAGCAGATCAAACGATTACGTAACACACCAGGACAATAGCTTCTCCTCTGACACACTTCCTCCCTCAGCCCTATATCTATTATTCACTCTCCTCATCTTCGGGTACATAGATGAAGAACGAAACTCCTGCTTGATCGTGTATTTCTCAGCCCTCACTGTGACGTTCTAATCTTAAACCAAGCTGCTCGTAGTTTCTTTCTTCATGGATCTTTTCAACTTCTCTCTTTCTCCTCCTCCTCCTCCTCTCTTCTCTCAGATGTCTCTTCCTCAGATCTTTCTCCTATATAGTCTTCCTGCTCCTCCTCCCCCACTTTCCCCTCTCCTCGCTGATTCAGTAGCTTTACACGCACGCCGTAAACCAATTACTCTGAATAACCACATTATTATAATAGTTCAATTAAGCCCTGACATGGTTTATAGTGACTCCAGTTCCACAATAACATCATTTGTTCGATAATCAGTTTAATGTGGAGAAGGATGTGTAGTAGCTTACAGGAAGCGTCTTATTAGAGCTACAGAAATTAAAGAGACCCTGTGGGTGTGTGTGTTGTTTTCCAAGTTGACAAATTCATTAAATAATTCATGAGTTACAACACGTAACCCCGTTTGCTTTCACCCCTCAGCTGCTGGAGTTTTGGGTTTTGAACCCACCAGTCATCATCCACGTTGCTGTGTTTGCACGCAGCCAAAGTCAAAACACCAGAAGAAATCAGACAGAAGTGTCAGATTTCACAATTCAAAGAACAGACTAGAGTGGAGCGTCTTGGTTATTTAATGAGGAAAGTGTTGGTAATCATCCGTGTGAGAGGGAAGAAGTAGCAGATGTGTGTTCTGAGGCCTTCATCTCATTAAATGTGAGAGAGAGATCATGAGTGTGTGTGTGTGAGTGTGTGTGTGTGTGTGTTAAATCTTAATACATTTTTCATAACTGCGTCTGGATGTTCAAACCTGCAGCAGTGTTATTTTTGCAGTGACCGTCCACAGTCCAAGTGTTGCCCCCTGGTTCTGCTTTCACACAGGAGCAGAGTCAGAGACGCCCACCGAGGCAATAAAAACAAACTCCCAAAACTGATGTGATTTGAAATGACATCGCTCGCTGTATTAAAACAAGCACACGAACGAACGCACACACGCACACACACACACACACACACACACACACACACACACACACACACACACACACACACACACACAGTTAGGCCCTGGTGATATTACCTGTAGATGATGCAGGCACAGTCCCTGCAGGTCCCACAGTTCTCTATGTCCTGCCCTGTCCTGTAGGAGTTTCTTCTGATTGAAACACACAGGAAAAAAAAAAGACAAGAAAGAAAATGTTATTCAGTAACAACAGAAACAACAAAAACAGCTCTTAAACTGGTTGTTTTTGTCTCGCTCTCCTTCCTGGGAAATCTTATTGGACACTTTGGATGAATTTTCTCTTTTCAGGCCCCTTATATCCTACTGGGTGATGCAAATAAACTCCACACTGAGATGTCACACTGGGGGTAAAGGGAGTGATGTTTCTGTGTGTGTGTGTGTGTATGTGTGTGTGTATGTGTGTGTGTGTGTGTGTGGGAGTCTTGCACAGAAATAGTTAGGTTAGATTTTCCCTTGATGAAGTGAATTTGCTGGCATATACCCTTGATCATTTTTTAATGAATGATATCCCTTCCAACAGGCTCAGGCTGTTACGTAAATCATGACTCACTATATCCCTCCGGGCATAAAATAATACTTATGAAGCTCAAGTCAAAGCTGCATGCATTAAATTCATCTCCGGAATCCTTATGCTGGAATGCAAGATAAGTCACTTACAAGCGCTAAATGTTTAATGAGACAGAAGGTCATCTGGTCACGTGAGCGGCACGTCGGTAAATCACCGTGTCGGCGTCAGTGGTCACAATAAGATTTGGATCTCGCCGCTGAGATAACAGTGGAGCGTTCCGACAAACACCTCGGCACAGATCCATCGACGCCTATCACTTCAGCCTTCCTCGCGTCGTGTGCTATTTTGGTGTGAAAAGGCTAAGCGGCTTACAATGTAGGAAGCAGATTAATTAAAGTGTTGATGAGAATGGTAAAGGGTTTACACTAAGAGGCATGAAACAACAACACCACCGCCACAGCCAAACAACGATGCCTATCTGTCGCCGCTCGGTGCAAGCGTGGCGGGAAAGAGCTGCGGGGAAAAGGCGCAGCGCGAACTGGGGAAAGGTCGGACATGGCGTGACTTCTTCCGCATGTCAAGAGCCAAGAAAAATAAACAAAAGTAATGACAGATTCTTGCCTTCTGTCTTGCTTTCTTTTACCCGCTGTCTTACCTGATGCTGTCTCTCTCAGCCTTCCCATTCATACCAAATTCATATTGTTCCACATTGCCAAAGTATTCACAATGCAGGGATTGCTGGGATTATTCCCATTTATGTGAGGAATAACCTGACAGCAACACGGCACTTGTCTACCCAGAGCAGGGGACAATCCGCCATGATCACATTGTTCTATTAGCCCCTCATTTGTTTTGCATTGACAGATTCTTATTTGTGAAATTAAATATCCAACAATGAACCAGCTTGCACTCAGGGTGGAGGCTGGCATTTACTTTACAGGTCTCCAAAATACCAAGCGCTCATAATTTATGTAGTCCACCTTTCTCTCTTTGTCTCTCGCTCACTCTCCTTCTCTCTTTAGCCGTATATGTGTGCAATGAAAAGCCATTTGCATGAAACGGTGACGGACGACTAAATGCCAAAGTTGGCCACAGATTACCAGATGGGTTTTCACATTCACTTAACCCTGCAGCCTGAGCAATAAATGTGGCGTCAGTGACAGTATCATAATGTGACTTAGGGGCCCACCAGACCTCTTGGGCCCCTGTGTGTGTGTGTGTGTGTGTGTGTGTGTGTGTGTGTTAGTTCCCTGTTGGCCAATATGGAATCCTTAAAAATTTAATTCCATTGTCAATTTCACTGTGAATTCCATTTGACTAAACTCATCTCTATGGTAACCACTATCACCAACTTTGCGTTTGATGCAATTTTTGACATACTGGATAAAAAAACACTTAATGCAAACAGAAGTAGGGCATTCATTGTTAAATAGAAGTTTGCACAGGAAATACTTTTTATTTGCTTGTACACGCCTGATGGAAGCCTGATCTAATATTTATTTTAATATAATAACATCATGGAAACTGTCCCTGGACCAGAAATATTGTCTCACCCATCTCTCTCGGCTTCCTTCTTCTCAAGGTCTTGAATGACATCCAGCAGGACCTTGATAGTGTTCTGGCTGGTCTCCAGGACCCCCTCCAGACTTTGGAGCTGATTCTGGAGGCTACGGATATCATGCAGGGGTCCATTAGGACTCAGCAGCTTTTCTGCTACCCTAGACGGGTCCAATTTACACCTGGCCCCAGACATCAAGCCTCCTATAATCTCCTGGACCTGCCTCAGTGTGTCAGCGTGGGTGGCACTCAGGGGGCCGGCTGTAGTCCCCTCCCTAGAAGCTGAGCAGCCCCAGGCCCCAGAGCAGCCCTGCTGGGTCGTAGGAAGAGGGTGTTGGCTGTTTGGGGCGTTGGGCCTGGCGCTGGAGCCTGAGCAGAGCATTTTGTGTAGAACCCCAAGCTGAGCATGGGCTGAGCTGAGACAGCTAGATTTAAAACAGGCCTTGGCTGGGGAGGAGGTGGAGGAGGAGGACTGGTTCTCTCCCTTCATCACAGCGACCGACGGGCTCGCGGCTCTGTGCTTCAGAGAGCCGACTCTCTCACAAAGCTTGGGCGAGTCTGTGCACTTTTTATCTTCCTTCTCTTCCTTTTCCCCGTCTTTCTCGCCGGCCTTGCTGTCTGCCCTGAGCATGGGTATGCGGTTTGCAACACCTGGCGTGACGCTTCCCTCTTTGCGCGGGGTGTAAGGTGGAGGTGGCGGGGGAGGCGGGGGAAGTCGAATGCCCCTCTTATCCTGAGTGTTGTAGGGGGCCTGAGACGGGGGCGTGTAAGGTGGTGCAGCACGGAACGTGGAAGAATACAGGGGAGCGGCCTTAGTCGGCGTCACACACGGTTGAGCGTTCGAGAGAGCGTACGTCTGCACAAGGGGAGGTGGAGGGGAAGTGCAAGATTTAAGTTTGGGGACCGGGGAGGAGTAGGGAGCGACGCTTCTGCCAGCAGAGGAGGTGTTTTGCACGGGGATGTTACAGTGAGATACAGTTTGTATCAGAGTGGCGTAAGACGGAAGAGTAGAATTTAAGTGAGGGCCAGAATGTGTGGTGGTGTAGTATGAGATGGAGGTGCAGGACAGGGCGGTTTGAGTCACATACGTACAGGACGGTGGGTTTGTTGGAGGTATGGCCTTGGATGCAGCGGTAGGTGAGGGATGTGGTATGATGGGGGCAGAGGATGGACGCGGTGCTGGTTCACTGGGAGGCTCAATGGGGGTGGATGATGGGGTGGGAGTGGCACACGGTCGGGGAGTCCACTGAACTACGTCTGAGGAGTTTTGCGTGGGGCAAGACGCTGCAGTTGTGGGAGGAGTGCAGGGGACCACAGCTGTGCTCGGGGTTGTCGGCGGAGACACTACAGTATAATAGGGAATACAGTGTTGTTTAGAAACGGGACAAGGAGCGGTTTGGGGCGACTCTGCGGGAGGAGACGGGGCCGAGCGAGCCGGCTCGGCTGGAGAGGAGCGGGGCGGGGTAGCGCAGTGTTCAGGGGCGGGTGTTGGTGCGGTTGTAGGCGTTGGTGTGGTACAATAAGGCACAATAGTCATTTGAGCGGTGGAAGGGTCTTGATTTAGAGTCGGGGATGCACAGGGACTTGCAGATTTGTTTTGCGGCGAACCGGGCAGGGAAGTCGTAGGTGGTGAAGCGAGGGATGTGTCGTGTGTCGTAGTAGTGCAAGGTTGATGAGTTGGAAGTGAGGAGGCGGGAGAGTCGTTCTGTATCGGAGTGGTACTGTGTTCAGCACTCAGCAGAGTTTGCGGTGGAGGAGTGGAATTGTGATTTTGAACTGGGGTTGTGCATTGTTTACTGTCCGGATGTGGGGATGGGCGTGGACTCTCCGTCTGACTTTGTGTGGTGCAGTATTTCAAATCGGGCGGAGGGTTGCTCTCCGTTTGAACTCGAGTAGTGCAGAGCAGAGAGTTATCTGAAGGCGCCGGGGGAGGACGTGAGCCCTCAGTCTGGGTGGGAGTCGTGCAGTAGGACACCTCCGTCCCCGGATCACTCGTCGTCCTGCTCAGCCGTTTCCTCCTCCTGACCATAGAGGGAGTGCCGCCGCCCTGGCGCTTGGAGCTGTCGCGGCACGACAAAGACGAGCAGTAACAGGGCTCGGCGTTGTGAAGGACTAAAGGGGAGCAGCTGTTCCTTGAGTTTTTCACCACGGCAACAGCAGATTTATGGTCCGTCCTGGGCGATTTTGCCCGCCGCTCCGCCCCCGATCGCTCCCCAGGCACAAGTCGACTCGTCTCCTCCTTGGATCCAGGCACGTGGTTGTGCGTAAGGTACTCGTCTTGAGAGTCGTGTTCGTCATCGCCGTCCACTCCAACCGAGTCCCCGAGGCTGTGGCTACGTGTGTGTGTGGAAGAGAGGGACTGGGGCTTCTTCAGGCATGGGGAGGTTTGGATGGCTGTGCTGGTGCTGGTACCGGACCTGCGCGTCATTGGCAACGTTAGGGAGTTGATTTGTGGGGGTACCCAGCATCGACGTGTAGGCCCTGGGGTCAACGGGTGAGGAGGCGCCCTGGCTAAAAAAGCAGCCATCACCTCCAGAGTACTCGCCATGTCCCCACGCACCGCCCCCACCACGGAGGTTTGACCGGGTAGAGCCTCAGCCTGCGGCCCGTCCCGGTCCGTCCATGGCTTGGTGGCCCTGCTGCTGTGTTTGTGGAGGGGATGCGGGCGGTCACAATCCGTGGCGGCCTTCTGATGGCTATTAGTTTCTCCTGTAGCACTGTTGCCGCTGCTGCTGCTGCCATCCTCCAGGTCTTTGAAACGCACCTGGTGGGTGCGGTTGCGGCGCCGCTTCAGCCGGCTCTCAATATCCGGGGAGTCTCGGTTGAGCAGCACAGAGCGCACGGTCATAGTCCCGGGCAATTTATCTGCCAATGTGCTCTTGCTGTTGTTATGGCCTGTGAGCAAGTGGTTGGGCTCCTTGCTCACCATTTCTCCCCGACATCCACAGGCTCTGCCGGCAGTTTGAAGGTCTCGCTGTGTTAATGATCCAAACTGGCAGGTTGATCTCTGCTCTACTGGATATTCATTACGGTGGATAAAGACCTGTGCGACTGACCGGCTGAGTTTGGGGTTTCATCACAGAGCAGATTGGTAACACACAGTCTCTTACTGGTTTGGTTTCAGCAGTGCAGGTTTTCTATAATCTGTACAGCACCAACGTCCATTTCAATCAAGATTGTCCTCAAGAAAAGATGGATTCCGTTATTCACATTTCAAAGTGTATCATTCTTTATTTCTTTATCACTGTGGTGACTGCTAACAAAAGGGCCTCGGGTCTGGAGTCTGATGCTCATAGAAAAATAACAAATATATGCAGCATTTGATCTCTTAAATAAATAACAAGAGCAGTTTGAGAAGCGTGTAAGAAAGGTCAATACTGTTCCACATCGTCCGTGTTTATGTGCTTCATCTCCTTATTCTCTTTTTCCTACAAGGTCTGCAGGGGTTAACTCCTGACGCGGCCAGATTTCATCGGCAAGTAGGCAGGACGGGAGTGAACGCAGCCTGTCCATCCTCCCCGTCTCCATCACAGTGGCTCGTCTTCCCGTCAGCTCTTTCTCCACCGGCTTCGTCCCCGCCGCCGCCCCCCCCCCGGGCCTTCAGGAGATCGGATGGCCAAAGTGTGGGATGAGCTTGGGCGCTACCCCATAATGACCCACGCCTGACCACATTCTTCCGATTTCAGGTTTCTCCCCTGGGTCACGTGCTCACGGTTGAAGACGATGCAAAAACCTGAAAAGAGAGTAAAGACAAAGAAGAAGAAGAACAAAGATGTTATATTTCTCCTTTCATATAATCCATTCCTTTTATTTATTTCCAGTGAGTGGCTACTTGTCAGAATAATCACCAAGGGGACCAAAGGGTCAACACATGCTGAAAAGAATCTAAGCTGCCTGTTTGGAAAAAATAACAAAAAAGTGAAATACCGAGCAGCAATAGAGGAATAAACACGCAAAACAAGACGAAAAGTAGGCAATCACATTTTCTGAAAGGGACACTAATGAATCCCGTCTATTAGATTTGTGTAAATGTAATGTCTGCAATCGCATTTCATTCTTTACTGCTTCTCTTATGTGATTATTGCTGCCATCGTCGTTCTGGGAGGTCCTGCTCTTCCTGCTCTTCCCTCTCTCCTGCTCGTGGATGCAGTGCGACTGTCATCTCGCAGATTCCCTCCTCCCGCCGTGTTTAACAGTCCGTGGCCGTGTTGTTCGGCGCTTGATGATCTGCCGTGATGACATCCTCTCAGATCCATCTGGAGGCCGCGCACACAGCAGCCACGTCCGCCAGACTGTAAGTTCAGAGTTTGTTCTTGCCGTCGCGATTCCGTGCCGACGGTTTGCGATCCGCGTTTCGCCTTTTTTACACGAGCTGTGGATCTGTGGTGCGGCCTCGTTATCTCCTCCTGATAGCCTCCGACACCGACAGGCCGGGCAAATTTTGTGTTGTGAGTGCGATTGTCTATTACTCTCCTCTCTCTCTCTCTCTCTCTCTCTCTCCTCCACAGTGGGAGGGGTAATTAGTGACTCCTTCACAGTTCCCAGGTTATTTAGGGAGAAAAGATGCCCGAGGGCCTGCCACTTTTATTTACGTCCACTGCTCTCTCTCTCTCTCTCTCTCTCTCTCTCTCTCTCTCTCTCTCTCGGATCTTTGGCCCCCACCATCGACGCGCCTGGAAAACATCATGAGTAGCATTAATTGTGATTGAAGTCGCGAGGGACGGATCCTCGAGGGGGGAAACATGGGTGACGCACACACTCGGAGATATCACTGGGTTTGGGAAGGAACCACAAGATGACTCTCCTCAGTGCAGTCAGTGTGAACGGATGAACTGCTGAACTATGACAAAAATAGAGGACAGATTGCCCGAGCTAACAGTACAGTCACCCAATGTGCTTGATGAGAGGATCAGCCAGAGCAGGAACGCATCCACGGGAATTTTGAATCTGATTTCCAGTATAGAATATGAGCACCAGAGTTTCCTCCTATCTCTCACTGATATCCCGCCTTACTGCAGTCGTCCATCCATTTCCTCTCTCTTGTACTTCTCAACCTTCACCATGACAGCCTCCCGCCCGTCCTCCCACCATCCCACCTTTGCACTCGTTCATTCTCTCGCCCGTGTCAGAGCGATCCCTCTCCTGTCGCGATCTTACTTTAATGTAACACATCTGCTTATTTCCTTCTCGCCCCCGTCACACGCGTCATTCTACCTCGCTCCTCCATCGCAAATGGTTCCCAGCTGTCTTGCCCTCCCTCCCTCCCCTCCCCTCCCCTCCCCGCCTCCCACTCGCTCGCCCAGACTTAACCCCTCAGATCAAAATTTACGCCGACAGTTTAATGAATCCGGCCCGCTCTTAATGCTGCGCGGCGTTCACTCCTCTGGCTGAGGCCCGGCCCCCTTTTGCCCACATGTGACATTTTCACGTTGTGCTTTATTGGCAGACGAGAGATAAATCACCGGGCGGGAGGAGGAAGGTGTGCGGTGGCATAATGCCAGTAAGGGTCATAACTCTTTGCAGTTATTATTTAAGATTTACTAGCTCCAACTGAAGCATCCTCGCGTGCTGCCTGCCCCTCTTCACTGTGGAAATAGGCTCCTGTGTGTGCTTTAATGTCTCCGTGTGTGTGTGTATGTGTGTGTATGAGGTCATATCAGAGGAGAGAACATATCTGATGCGTTTAAAAACACGAGAACTTTCCACTCTCCTGTTTGTGCGAAGCTAGCGTCACGTGAGTTTGGAGAGAAAATATCAAACACCTTTGGATCTAAGGGCACAGAGGGGGCGGACGGCACAACGCACAATGAATTGTTATATAAGAGCGCGTCACATCAGATTGTTTGGGGGCACGCTGAAATTTTTGTCAGACGGGAGCGGCGATGAAGAGGAAGCAGGGTGAGGGCGCGGGCGGGAGGAAGAGGAGGCAGACGTGTTTGGTTATATGTAGAGATGATGCTGCCACCGGGGGGGAGAGGGGAGGGGCGAGAGGAGTCGGAATGTGTATGAGGAGGGGAGGAGGAGGAGGAGGAGAAGAAGAAACCCCCGGCAGCAGAGGAAATGTCATGGTTAGGGTTCAGTGAAGTGATAAATCAGGAGCATCAGCGTGTCAGAGCATTTAAGGAGGAGCCGGAGAGGAACTGAGCAAAGCTATATGATCGGTTTATTGGCCCTGTGAGCCCAGAGACACACCTGCACCTCCCTGTCAGAGGGATTTACAGCGCGGGCAGCTCCCCAAACACGGGCAAACAGGACCCGCCTGTACGCCACTATGAGGGAACCCAATGAAAGGTTTACATGTTGCTTAGATAAAGATCCACAAGTCAGTCTTGACAAATTGGTATTTTGGTGATGAGGCATTGTCAATAAAGTCCAGTGGGGTTTTTTTTTTTCCCCCTTTGTAATTCTATTGTTCTGTGTCGATGGATGTAAGAGCTTTAAAACAGAGCTGCCAGTGCTGACGGAGCAGGAAACTGGAGTTAGTGAGCCCGTGGACTGTATCTGGCTGATGAAATATTTTGGCTGATGGTCCTTAGCAGCTCACAAATTCAATTATGATTCTTAATTCACTCTGTCGCCAAAGGAACACGGCGAACACAATTACAGTTATTTCCCTCGGACATGTTGTGCAATAGCAGCGAGATGTAAATGCTGGTTTGTTTGTTTATGACACAGCGCTGGCATTCAATTTGGCTCGGCGGTCAGAGTCGGCCATCGCGATCGAGCTGTATTTCACTGTGAGCCACGCTGCAGTGGGAGGGCTCGCCGTTCAGTGTGTGTGTGTGTGTGTGTGTGTGTGTGTGTGTGTGTGTGTGTGTGTGTGTGTGTGTGTGTGTGTGTGTGTGTGTGTGTGTGTGTGTGTGTGTGTGTGTGTGTGTGTGTGTGTGTGTCTCTGTTGCCTTATAGTGCAGTTTGGGCTGGGTGTTGTTGGGATGCCAAGCGTGTTACAGAAGTCAGTGCGAGCAAGTAATCACAGAAAACAGACCCCCTGCTGTCAGGTATGTGTCTTCTATTAGTGTGCCAGCGTGCAGTGAACAACAACTCTGACACAGCAGTGAGACAGAGAGCCACAGAGAGCCAGAGAGCATTTACACAACGCAAACACCCAAGTGGGGCACAGTCTTACCGAATGCAACTCACAAATCTTGAGATGAAGCCGAGTTCCAGGGCACAGAATTCACATCTTTTTACAGAAATCCTGTTTCTTTCTCCGCACCGACTCTGTGTCATTCTTGAATCTGCAGTCTTAGGTCTCACACACAAACACACAAACACACACACCTAACTTTTAGAGTTTGAGAATCTGGGATGCTTTGCTCCATCTGTCCTCTTATTGACCGACATCCTCTCCCTAATATAACAGCCCTACATATACTGACTGTAGGCCAGTGGGCTGTGATTAGTGCACAACTGTAAGCAAATTCCAGGCTGCTTGCTTGCAGAATTCTCTCTCTCTCTCTCTCTCCCTCTCTCCCTCTCCCTCTCCCTCTCTCTCTCTCATTAAGCGTCTCAGCATCAGAACGCAGCAGCAGCAGCAGGTGACACGTCCAGTTACTCTCGTCCTTTGATGCTACATCCCTGTCCAAACCAATGTCCTGAGAGCGCATCACGGTGTGTCACCTCCATAAAGCCTCTGTCAGTCCCACCAGACACCTGGACACGGAGCAGAATTGGGCAATAAATCTGAGTCAATACCTACGTGTGTGTGTGTGTGTGTGTGTGTGTGTGTGTGTGTGTGTGTGTGTGTGTGTGTGTGGTGTGTGTGTGTGTGTGTGTAACTTCTTGCTGGGAAAACAGAGAGGGAAAGAAGGAAATGGGAGGAACTGGTTTAAACACTGGTAGCTGGGTGCCAGAGATGAAACATGGAAGACATTTTTTTGGGAAGAAGAAGAAGAAGAAGAAATCTCCATATAGCCGCTATGATGAGATCAAAATCAAAGGGAGGAAAGGTGAGAGAGGGACAAGAGGAGGAGGAGGAGTGTGATGGCACACAGGATTACCAGCATAGCATTTCTCCACAGAGGAAATGTGTGTGTCAGTGCACGCATGTGTATGTGTGTGTGTGTGTGTGTGTGTGTGTGTGTGTGTGTGTGTGTGTGTGTGTGAGATTGAGCGACAGAAAGGAGAACTTCACATATTCACATTGTTGATTTGCATGAATTATCTAACACTTTGCTGAATGACTTGTGTAGGCACAGCACACCACACACACACACACACACACACACACACATGCACGCACACATACCCAAATGGTATTCCCTCACTCTGCGCCTGCTCCTCTTCCTCCTCCTCCTCCTCAAACTTTCTGTGTGTGTACGCCCCCGTGCACAATTTTTGCAAACGCCAAATCTGCGCTGAAAGCACACGGCTGGAATCTGCAAAGCTGCATCGCTCACACAGCAATCTAAGCTCTTCACTCTTTAAAGCTTCTCATAAAGCTGCACAATCTCACAATATAACCCCCACACCTGCAGTTAAGCAAATCCCAGTATCCACAACACAACACAACACACACACACACACACACACACACACAATCCCATTTCACACACAAAGACGCACACACGCACGCACACACACGCCCGGGGCACACGCGCTCGCAGCTACACGCATACAACTGCCACATAAACAACATCTATGCACGCACGTGTGTGCACACATGCAAGGACACACACACTGTTTATGTTGCCACTGCACAAATCAGCAGGATGACACGGAGCCAAAACAAGACAGTGAGTAAAGGACAATCATGGATTATGTCCACTGCACAAAAACAAACACAGCTCTTGCTTTGAAATCTCCGCTGAGCATCGATCTCTCTCTCTCTCTCTCTC